>NC_138776.1:264161621-264204121 GCF_965119305.1 Pelophylax lessonae | reverse complement strand
GTGTGATCTTCCTTTGTAGAATCCCGGGAATACAGAGGACGGGGACATCTCTCTGGTGGGTTCCCATTACTGGATCCATCTACGTGATGATGGTGAGGGATGGTGTGATCTTCCTTTGTAGAATCCCGGGAACACAGAGGACGAGGACATCTCTCTGGTGGGTTCCCATTACTGGATCCATCTACGTGACCATGGTGAGGGATGGTGTGATCTTCCTTTGTAGAATCCCGGGAATACAGAGGACGGGGACATCTCTCTGGTGGGTTCCCATTACTGGATCCATCTACGTGATCATGGTGGGGGATGGTGTGATCATCCTGTGTGGAATCCCGGGAATACAGAGGACGGGGACATCTCTCCGGTGGGTTCCCATTACTGGATCCATCTGTAGGAAACACACACACTGACTGAATACATTGTTTCTATGTGTTTATCAGATGATGGGGGATCTAGGTGGAGCCTCCGTACTGCTCTCTCCTTTACAATAAAGTCTCCTCTTACCCGGTGATGTGAGGGGCGGCTGATTCTCCATCATGACGTCCTTGTAGAGATCCTTGTGTCCTTGTAAATACTCCAACTGTATTATCATCTACTGAAGGCAAAAGGCATTACAGTGACTATAGAGAAAAAGGATGAACATGACGTGGGGTTATTGGGTCTCATGGAAGAGGACGTAACATAATGGGGAGGAGGGTTACTGGGTGTAAATCTCATGGAGGAAGAGGACGTAACATAACTGGGGGGAGGGTTACTGGGTGTAAATCTCATGGAAGAAGAGGACGTAACATAACTGGGGAGGAGGCTTACTGGGTGTAAATCTCATGGAAGAAGAGGACGTAACATAACTGGGGAGGAGGCTTACTGGGTGTAAATCTCATGGAGGAAGAGGACGTAACATAACTGGGGAGGAGGGTTACTGGGTGTAAATCTCATGGAGGAAGAGGACGTAACATAACTGGGGGGAGGGTTACTGGGTGTAAATCTCATGGAGGAAGAGGACATAACATAACTGGAGAGGAGGGTTACTGGGTGTAAATCTCATGGAGGAAGAGGACGTAACATAACTGGGGAGGAGGGTTACTGGGTGTAAATCTCATGGAGGAAGAGGACGTAACATAACTGGGGGGAGGGTTACTGGGCATAAAAAGAAAAATAATATCTTAATTTTATATATATTTTTCTAATTTTCTTTAAATCAGCGGTAGTGCAAAAACTACAACGAAAAACACCAGTAAGTGAACAAAAAACGTGCATGTGAACACACACTAAAAAGTACACTTAAGGGTGTGCTTTTAGTCCACCCCCTGAAGGGGTAGGACTTCTACCCTGATCCCCCGGGGCGCGAGGCTCCTAACAGGGACAAAGGGTTTACGTGTTCTGCCTAGCCAGAAGACCTGGCAGACCCCGTTCTTCTGGGCAGCCGAAGCCGCATCCCAATACTTGGTCGAGGGGCTCTCCCGAACAGAGACTCCCCCCAGAGGCAGGGGAGGAAGGAACCTGAGGGCCACACATCCTCCCCCCAGATATGAGGGCAAGCCTGAGGACTCACATCCTTCATCCGTGAGAAAAACACACACAAAAGTGAAAGGGTGACAAATGTGAGAGAAAAGAGATAGAAAATACAAAAGTGGCCGTGCCGAATGTGCATTGGCCTAGGCCCCAAAATAATATCTCAATACCTCCTCAGCTGCCAGTTCCAACAATGTCTCCTCTCTACTTCCTCCCAACTTAACTTCCTATTTATATGCTTACATCACTTCCTGTCTGTACCTGACATCACTTCCTGTTGATACGTAACATTGAGAATACGCGAGATTACCACCTTGTGTTGAATATAAATACTGCAGTCTTACGTTACGTTCCATCATTATGCTCTCTGCCTTGTAGTCCATTCTTCTATTAGGTTACATTGATAATCACAAATACGTAATACCTCACTTCAAATCAAGACAATAAAAAATAAAAACAAAAAAACAACGAATTGATAGTTCTACTATTTATACAGTAAGTGTGAAACTTTAATTGAATTGAAATACGATATCATCGGCTCAATTGACAAAGCTTTAATACAAGTGGGAGAAAGGTGGTCTTTACTTTGAGTTTCGAAATCAAGGAACTGGAGATAATTTTTGAATTTGGTGCAATGATAGCACCACTTAGTGCCTTTGGCATTCTGGGTTCCCCACTCTACATACACTATTTTGTCAAAAGTATTGGGACGCCTGCCTTTACACGCACATGACTTTTAATGGCATCCCAGTCTTAGTCCGTAGGGTTCAATATTGAGTTGGCCCACCCTTTGCAGCTATAACAGCTTCAACTCTTCTGGGAAGGCCGTCCACAAGGTTTAGGGGTGTGTCTATGGGGATGTTTGACCGTTCTTCCAGAAGAGGCACTTATGTTGGACGACAAGGCCTGGCTCGCAATCTCCGTTCTCAGTCATCCTTGTCTTTATGGACCTTGCTTTGTGCACTGTGCGCAGTCATCTGTAGACCCATTCTAGGCTTCTGAGACCTGGCAGGACAGCAACCTTGTCCTTAGGCTGCTACAAGGGGGCACTAAGGCTGGGAACTCCCCTTCCAGGGGAACAGCCTTCTGCAGGGCTCCAAACTATTTATCAGCTTCTCAGCCACCATCTGGGCACATCTCTCCAGGGATTGGCTAGGCCCTGACCAATATTCAGGCTGGTCATTTAAATTCTTCCTCCCTAAGCTCTAGTGCAGTGGTCTCCAAACTGTGGCCCGGTGGCTAGATGTGGCCTTTTGCATGCCTTTATCTGGCACTTGGGGCAATACTCCTCCCAGTGACACCAGCAAAGGGGCATAATTCCTGCCACCAAAACCAATAATGGGGCACTATTCCTCCCACTAACACCAAAGATGGGGCACTGTTCTTCTTACTGACACCAATGATGGGGTACTATTCCTCCCACTGACACCAATGATGGGGCACTATTCCTCCCACTGACACCAATGATGGGGCACTATTCCTCCCACTGACACCAATAATGGGGAACTATTCCTCCCACTGACACCAATGATGGGGCACTATTTCTCCCACTGACACCAATGATGGGGCACTATTCCTCCCACTGACACCAATGATGGGGCACTATTCCTCCCACTGACACCAATGATGGGGCACTGTTCCTCACACTGACACCAATGATGGGGCACTATTCCACCCACTGACACCAATGATGGGACACTATTCCTCCCACTGAAACCAATGATGGGGCACTATTCCTCCCACTGACACCAATGATGGGACATTATTCCTCCCACTGACACCAGTGATGGGGTACAATTCCTTCTACTGACACCAATGATGGGACACTATTCCTTCCTATGACACCAATGATGGGACACTATTCCTTCCTATGATACCAATGCTGGGACACTATTCCTTCCAATGACACCAATGATGGGGCACTATTCCTCTCCGTAACACAAAGTATAGAAAATCTATCCCACCTACTCCCACTGATACCAGGACATTTTCTAGTCCCACTGGCCACTGTTCACCCTCCTAAAGTTTGAAGAACAGTAAACTGGCCCTTTGGTTAGAAAGTTTGGAGACCCGTGCTCTAGAAGCTTCATCTAGACTAGAGGCAGGTGGAACCAAACTCTCAGCCTCGGAAACCCCCGAACAGACCAGGCCAAACAATCTCTGCCCTCTTGATTATAGAAGGAGCCAAAAACTTGATTTACCGAGCAACCTTACTAGGAGGGTGCTACAACTTCCAAAAAGAAATGGACTCAGAACAGAATATCGTAGAGTTTATTTTACCAAACCGGAATATCTGATTAATATACAATGAAACAAATCTTGACTGAAAATCACATCTTTTAAAATTGGTGTAAAATTATATACAATGTATTGATAATTAAACACTGGATGGACCACCTTCTGCAGTCAAGCAAATGAAGAGCGATGATGTTCAACAGCCAATGGATATCAATAAAAAAGTTCATTGGTGAAGGACAAGTCCTGATTGCATGTTGGGGGTTGATGTACCTTCACGGTGATCATTTCTTCATCCAGGAGAATACAAAGATATTAGACCGAGCCCCAGTTATAGTTCCTTCATGTTCTTGCCTATGTATTGCCACCATTGGTTGGTTGTTGCCCGTGTATTGGTACGGCTGTCTCTGTATAGTCATGATTACCCAGTTTGTTCCTCCATGTATTGCCATACCTGACCATATAGACCGTATATTCCCGGTGGTTAGTTCCATGGTGCCGTCTATGTGAGTGTGGGGCCAAGTCAGCACTGTTTGTTTAGAGGACCAAATTATTATAATGCAGACCTATAACTATCAAACCCCACCCCTGAAAGATCCAATATTTTTACTGAACCCCCAATTCGATGCAGCACCATTGGGGCTCATTTACACTTGCTTCGACTTTAACGCACATTAAAGCATTTATTGCTTCAACATACTTTGAGATGGGTTTTTGATGCTTCAGTGATACTTTAGTGATGCTTCTTTGAAGCTTTAATGAAGCTTGGCAAATGCCCTTTGTGTGTGTTGATTTTCTATTTGATTTAAAGGGGTCCAGTAGAACCCAATCTCAGCAGATCCCCAGCTTATTAGTACCCTCGTTTAGCAGATCCCCAGTTTATCAGTACCCTCATTCAGCAGATGTCCAGCTTATCAATACCCTAGTTCAGCAGATCTCCAGTTTATTAGTACCCTCATTCAGCAGATCCCCAGCTTAGCTGTACCCTAGTTCAGCAGATCTCCAGCTTATCAGTACCCTCGTTCAGCGGATCCCCAGCTTATCAGTACCCTCGTTCAGCGGATCCCCAGTTTATTAGTACCCCCGTTCAGCATCAGCAGATCCCCAGTTTATGAGTACTCTAGTTCAGCAGAACTCCTGCTCAGTTGTACCCCTGCTCAGCACATCCCCAGCTCATTAGTACTCTCATTCAGCTGATCCCCAGCATATTATTAACTTCGTTCAGCAGATCCCCAGCTAGTTAGTACCCTCGTTCAGCAGAACCACAGCTTAATAGTACCCTCGTTCAGTAGATCCCCAGCTTATTAGTATCCTCATTCAGCAGATCCTAAGCTTATTAGTATCCTCATTCAGCAGATCCCCAGCTTATTAGTCCCCTTGTTCTGCAGATCCCCAGCTTATTAGTACCCTCATTCAGCAGATCCACAGATTAATATTACCCTCATTCAGCAGATCCACAGATTAATATTACCCTCATTCAGCAGATCCACAGATTATTATTACCCTCATTCAGCAGATCCCCAGCTAGTTAGTACCCTCGTTCAGCAGATCCCCAGCTAGTTAGTACCCTCGTTCAGCAGAACCACAGCTTAATAGTACCCTCGTTCAGTAGATCCCCAGCTTATTAGTATCCTCATTCAGCAGATCCCAAGCTTATTAGTATCCTCATTCAGCAGATCCCAAGCTTATTAGTATCCTCATTCAGCAGATCCCCAGCTTATTAGTCCCCTTGTTCTGCAGATCCCCAGCTTATTAGTACCCTCATTGAGCAGATCCACAGATTATTATTACCCTCATTCAGCAGATCCCCAGCTTATTAGTACCCTAGTTCAGCAGATCCCCAGATCATTAATACCCTCATTCAGCAGATCCCCAGCTTATTAGCACCCTTGTTTAGCATATCCCAAGCTTATTAGTACCCTCATTCAGCAGATCCCCAGCGCCTATCAATTTAACATGCTTTTTGACGTATTTGTGATGCTTCTTTGAAGCTTTAATGAAGCTTGACAAATGCCCAGTGTGTGTGTTGATTTTCTACTATTTTAAAAGGGGTCCAGTATAATCCCTACTCAGCAGTTCCCCAGCCGATTAGCACCCTTGTTCAGCAGATCCCCAGTTTAATAGGACCCTTGTTCAGCAGATTCCCAGCATATTAGTAACCTCATTCAGCAGATCCCTAGCTTATTATTATTATTCTCATTTAGACGGACCCCAGCTTATTAGTACCCTCACTCAGCAGATCCCCAGTTCATTAGTACCCTCATTCAGCAGATCCCCAGGTTATTAGTACCCTCATTTAGCAGATCCCCTGCTCAGTAGTACCCTAATTCAGCAGTTTCCCAGCCTATTAGTACCCTCATTCAGCAGATCCCCTGCTCATTAGTACCCTTGATCAGCAGATCCCCTGCTCATTAGTACCCTCGTTCAGCAGATCCCCAGCTTATTAGCACTCTCATTTAGCAGATCCCCAGCTTTTAAATACCCTCGTTAAGCAGAATCCCAGAATATTAGTATCCTTGTTGAGAAGATCCCCAGATTATTAGTACTCTCATTCAGCAGATCCCCAGATTATTCCTAGCACATTAGTACCCCTGTTCAGCAGATCCCCAGCTTATTAGTACCCTCAATGAGCAGATCCCCAGAATATTAGTACTCTCATTCAGCAGATCCCCAACTCATTAGTACCCTCATTTAGCAGATCCCCTGCCCAGCAGTACCTCCAGCGATGCTGATCCACCATTTAGTAGTACCTCTCTCTTTCCAGTCCCCGCTCACCTTCCACTATAGCGTTCCCATGTTGCACACCACGTGTGCCGTCTGCTATTCCCTCCGCTCCGTCCAGACCCCGCTCACCATCCTGCTGCACCACACTGCACACCAGAAGTGACGTCTGCACCAGACACTCCCAGAATATATACACATGAACCGGAAGTGACTGCTGATGATGTCCTTCTTGTTCGCTTGTTGGTTTCCCAGTGCATCCTGGGATACCTCATACCTGCAATACCTACAAAACAAAGCGAAGCTAACTTTGAATAAAAGCCTCTCAAAAGCTTCAGTTTCTGTAAGTGAACATTGTCAAAGACTTCTATGGAGGCTTTGGAAATGCTTTGAAGCACCAAGAAAGTGACATGGGGGATCATTTTAGAAACAAAGCGAAGAAAACACAACGTGTGATCAGGACTGTAGGGTAACCCTTTTATTAAGTGACAAGAGCTTTGATTGGCATTTAAAACGCTTTATAAAAGTGTGTCCAATGCCACATTTTGAAGGCCTGAGCCTCCAGGGTCCCGGAGCTTTGGTTTTCTTGTGGTCCTGTGGTCAACCGAGGCTTTCAGGTGACCATCCCGCTTTGCTGCCATGCCATGCCTCCTCCTCCTACTGGATCCTCTTTCTACTGGACATTGGTCAAAATGCAAAATAGACATGGGGACACCCCAATGTGGGCGGGGAGAGGAATTTCAGCACTTAGAGCCCAACACCGGGGTCTCCAACAAACACAAGAAGCCAGTAGGAGACTCGATTTTTTTACTCTATACCACAGTTGTCCTATGTATGAAACGTCTTCTTCTGTTAAATGCCACCAAAGAGCTGTCAAGAGCAGTGGTCTCCAAACTGCGGCCCAGGGGCCGGATGTGGCCCTTTGCTTGCCTTTATCTGGCTCTGTCCCGGAGCTTTTACTTTCTTGTGGCCCCCCTTGGTGCTTGGCGCTGTAGGTAAGATGGGATGAGCAAGGGCGCTGAACTGTTGCTTGAAGTATCCTGAAAAGCAGTGGTCTCCAAACTGTGGCCCAGGGGCCGGATGTGGCCCTTTGCTTGCCTTTGTCTGGCCCTTGGGGCACTATTCCACCCAATGACACCATAAATAGGGCACCATTCATCCCATTAAAACCAATGATGGAGCATTGTCTACTCTCACTGGTCACAGTCCGGCCCCCCCAAAGCCTGAAGGACAGGAAACTGGCCCCTTGCTTAGAAGGTTTGGAGACCCCTGGTCAAGAGCATCATTTGGTGTGAATTTTCTGATGCCTGATCAGATTCATTTGGTTTCCAAAGCTTTTCCCGCACTCTGAACATGAGAAAGGGCGCTCACCTGTGTGAACTCTCTGATGTTTAAGGAGGACTTCTTTCAAGCCGAAACATTTCCCGCACTCGGAACAAGAGAAAGGACGCTCGCCGGAGTGAATTTTCTGGTGTTTTACGAGGCATCCTTTCATGGTGAAACTTTTCCCGCACTCTGTGCATGAGAAAGGACGCTCGCCCTTGTGGCGTTTCTGATGGGAAACAAGGTGCTGTTTCTGAGTAAAACATTTCCCGCACTCTGAACAGGAATAAGGACGCTCGCCTGTGTGAATTCTATGGTGTCTGATAAGTTTTCCTTTCTCTGTAAAACATTTCCCACACTCAGTACATGAAAAAGGACGCTCACCTGTGTGACTTCTCTGGTGTATACGAAGCCCTATTCTGTCAGTAAAACTTTTCCCGCACTCTGAACAAGAAAAAGGACGCTCGCCCGTGTGTATTCTCTGGTGCGTATGAAGGTGCTGTATCCTAACAAAACTTTTCCCACACTCTGAGCACGAAAAAGGACGCTCGCCTGTGTGTCTTCTCTGGTGTTCATCAAGCTCTCCTTTCTGAGTGAAACATTTCCCGCACTCTGAACATGAATAAGGACGCTCACCGGTATGAACTCTGTGGTGTCTAACAAGGACTTTTTGCGAAGTGAAACATTTCCCGCACTCCGAACATAAAAAAAGGTTCTCGCATGTGTGACTTCTCTGGTGTTCGAGAAGTTCCCATTTCTGAATAAAGCATTTCCCGCACTCTGAACATGAAAAAGGACGCTCCCCTGTGTGGATTCTTTGGTGTCTGTTAAGCGTTCCTTTGTCAATAAAACATTTCCCGCACTCTGAACATGAAAAAGGACGTTCACCCGTGTGAGTTTTCTGGTGTATATGAAGGCGTCCTAGTCTAATGAAACATTTTCCGCACTCTGAACATGAAAAAGGACGCTCACCCGAGGGATTTCTCCATTGTGCTCTGTTTTTAGTGTGAGATTTTATGCAATCCAAAGATGACAATGAAGGCTCTCCTGTATGTCCTCCATCACATAAAGAAGACTCCTCGGGATTGGATGGATGTGTTCGTTGATCGGCACTGTGAGATCTCAGATGGACATCTGAAGTCATAGTATGGGATTGATAAGAAGGTTCCTCAGGATTAGAAGGATCCATTGATCTTAGATGGACATCTGAAGTCATAGTAAGGGGTTTATCAGAAGATTCCTCAGGATTAGAAGGATCCATTGACCCCTCCAGATGGTAAGGTCGGTGATCTGTGGTTGGAGTAATGGGATCTTCTCCTGGAGAACATTGTGTGATGTCATCATCTTCTGCCTTGAAATCTGGAGGTGAAATAGAATCTCCCTCCGAGGGATTCAGAAGAAAGCGTCCATCTGTAAGAAAACACATTATGAAATAGGAATTACAAATATTTTTCTAGGTTTGCATTCGGGAGTCATATATGTTGGTCCACCACTAAGAAGTCTCTCGGAGCTCCGGCATGGAATTGGGTGCAATCATTACACCAAACTACGAAGACAAACCAGATAAAGCATACAATACACCAGGGGGCTTGAATTAAAATTCACGAAGGTCCAGTCAGACAGGTTTCTTCCAGCAGAGGCACGAATCACATTACAGCCCCCCATGTGCATCACAGCCCCCCATGTACATCAGTGTCTTCATCCTATCCTTCACATAATAGCCCCCTCTTTGCATCAGTGTCCTCAGCCCCCCCATTCACATCATGGCCCCCCTTACATCAGTGTCCTCAGCCCCTCTTCCACATCATAGCCCCCCTTACATCAGTGTCCTCAGCCCCTCTTCCACATCATAGCCCCCCTTACATCAGTGTCCTCACCCCCTCTTCCACATCATAGCCCCCCTTACATCAGTGTCCTCAGCCCCTCTTCCACATCATAGCCCCCCTTACATCAGTGTCCTCAGCCCCTCTTCCACATCATAGCCCCCCTTACATCAGTGTCCTCAGCCCCTCTTCCACATCATAGCCCTCCCCTTACATCAGTGTCCTCACCCCCTCTTCCACATCATAGCCCCCCTTACATCAGTGTCCTCAGCCCCTCTTCCACATCATAGCCCCCCTTACATCAGTGTCCTCAGCCCCTCTTCCACATCATAGCCCACCCCTTACATCAGTGTTCTCAGCCCCTCTTCCACATCATAGCCCCCCTTTACATCAGTTTCCTCAGTCCCCCCTGTACTTTACAACCCCCTACTTTACATAACAGCCCCCCCGTACATAATTTTCTTCATCCTATCCTTCCACATCACAGCCCCCCCCCCCTTACATCACAGTCCCCTTTTTACATCAGTGTCCTCAGCCCCCCTTCACATCATAGCTCCCCCCCCCCATTACATCAGTATCCTCAGCCCCCCCTACACATCATAGATTTCCCCATTACATCAGTGTCCTCAGCCCCCCTTCACATTTTAGCCCCCCTTACATCAGTTTATTCAGCCCACCTTTACATCAGTGTTCCCAGCCCCCTTTTCACATCAGTGTCCTCAGTCCCCTCTTGCACATCACATCCACCACTTTACAACACAGCCCTCAGTACATCAGCCTAGCCTTCACATCACAGCCCCTTCCCTCTTACATCACAGCCCCCCCTTTACATCAGTGTCCTCAGCCCCCCCCCCCTACACATCATAGCTCCCCCCGCCAAGCTCTACATGAGATCCTTGGGATCTGCTGTAAATTTAGGACTGTACTTCCTTTTTTCCCCTTTGGGGTGAAACACCCCTCAACACCTGATATACGTCTATTTTCATCCCATAAAACCATCTACCAATGAAAATACAATAAAATACGAATTGTTTCTGTATTTGTTACTTACTTGTGTCCATATGTAGAGAAGGTTCTTCCTGTTTACTTTCCATAATCATCTCCCCCTCCTCCATAGACTGCCGATCTCCACTCACCAACCTCTCTTCTTCTTTAACCTCAACTTTGATGTCTTTCCGTTCTTCAGTCTAAACTCCGAAGATGATAGAACACATTTAGAAAAAGAAACAAGTAGTTACATAGAAGAATGTCCACTCAGAGAATTATTTTCGAGTCCAGTCCCACCTACCTGATGATGGTGATGGATGGCGACATCTTCCTGGGTGGAATCCCGAGAATACAGAGCACCTCTCTCCTCCATAGACTGCCGATCTCCACTCACCAACCTCTCTTCTTCTTTAACCTCAACTTTGATGTCTTTCCGTTCTTCACCCTAAACTCCGAAGATGATAGAACACATTTAGAAAAAGGAACAAGTAGTTACATAGAAGAATGTCCACTCAGAGAATTATTTTCGAGTCCAGTCCCACCTACCTGATGATGGTGATGGATGGCGACATCTTCCTGGGTGGAATCCCAGGAATACAGAGGACCTCTCTCCTCCATAGACTGCCGATCTCCACTCACCAACCTCTCTTCTTCTTCCTCTTTAACCTCAACTTTAAAGTCTTTCCGTTCTTCACCCTGAACCCCAAAGATAACAGAGTACAGTATACTTGTTAAAAGGAAAAAGAGATTATATAAAATAATGTCCTGCCAGAGCTTGAATTATTTTTTAGGTCTACATGCTGAAGATTCCTTCCTGATGATGGTGGGGGATGGTGTAATCTTCCTGTGTGGAATCTCAGGAATACAGAGGACAGGGACATCTCTCTGGTGGGTTCCCATTACTGGATCCATATACCGGATGATGGTGAGGGATGGTGTGATCTTCCTGTGTGGAATCTCAGGAATACAGAGGATGGGGACATCTCTCTAGTGGGTTCCCATTACTGGTTCCATATACCTGATGGTGAGGGATGGTATGATCTTCCTGTGTGGAATCCCGGGAATACAGAGGACAGGGACATCTCTCTGGTGGGTTCCCATTACTGGATCCGTATACCTGATGATGGTGAGGGATGGTGTGACCTTCCTGTGTGGAATCCCGGGAATACAGAGGACGGGGACATCTCTCTGGTGGGTTCCCATTACTGGATCCATCTGTAGGAAACACATACACTGACTGAATACATTGTTTCTATGTGTTTATCAGATGATGGGGGATCTAGGTGGAGCCTCCGTACTGCTCTCTCCTTTACAATAAAGTCTCCTCTTACCCGGTGATGTGAGGGGCGGCTGATTCTCCATCATGACGTCCTTGTAGAGATCCTTGTGTCCTTCTAAATACTCCCACTGTATTATCATCTACTGAAGGTAAAAGACGTCACAGTGACTATGGAGGAAGAGGACGGACGGACATGATGGGGGTGGGTGGGGTTACTGGGTGTAAATAGAAAATAAGATCTTATTAACTCCTCTGCTGTCACTTCCAGCAATGTCTCCTCTCTACTTCCTTCTGACTCAACTCTCACCTGGAACTTCCTATTTATACCTGACATCACTTCCTGTCTGTAACTGACATCACTTCCTGTTGCTGCGTTCCACTGACAATGCGTGAAATAAGCACCTTGCGTTGAATATAAATACTGCAGTCTACGTTACGTTCCATCATTTTGTCCTCTGCCTTGGGGTCCATTCTTCTATCAGGTTAAAAGTAAAATAAGCGCAGCGCTAGTCAGTTCTAGAAATAGTCCACATCCAAGGAGAGAACATAGGGCCAATCTTCTATTAGTGTTGTGAAGAGAACCACCAACACCCAATCACACAGCCTCAAATATCACAGACCCTCACTACAAAGGTCTATGGAAGCGGTGGATAATACAATAGGCGCAGGTGACAATGGAATCCTTTCAATGTTCTTGTGCTGTCTGGTGCTCTTGCCGGTGACCTACATTCCTCCGGGAAGAGTACCAGACAGCCCAAGACTAATGGAGAGGAGTACTGAGGAGGAACGTTGAAAGTCTTCGCTCAAATTCATCCCAAAGTTGTTCTATCGGTTTGAGGTCAGGCCAGTCAAGTTCCTCCACCCCAAACTCGCTCATCCATGTCTGTATGGACCTCACTTTGTGCACTGGTCCAAATCATTTGGTGGAAGGGGGATTATGGTGTGGAGTTGTTTTTCAGGGGTTGGGCTTGACTCCTTAGTTCCAGTGAAGAGAACTCTAAAGGCATCAGCATACCAAGACATTTTGGACAATTTCATGCTCCCAACTTTGTGGGAGGAGTTGGGGATGGCCCCTTCCTGTTCCAACATGACTGCGCACCAGTGCACAAAGCAAGGCCCATAAAGATATGGCCACTTAAGTTCCTCCACCCCATGTCTTTATGGACCTTGCTTTGTGCACTGGTGCTCAGTCATGTTGGAACAGGAAAGGGCCATCCCCAAACTCCTCCCACAAAGTTGGGAGCATGAAATTGTCCGAAATGTCTTGGTATGCAGACGCATTATCCTCAAAAGATGTTTTATTAAATGGTATAAAACGGAGGTGAATTTTCTAGTAATTTTCTAGTCCCACTGGCCACTGTTCACCCTCCTAAAGTTTGAAGAACAGTAAACTGGCCCTTTGGTTAGAAAGTTTGGAGACCCTTGCTCTAGAGGCAGGGAGAACCAATCAAACTTCCAGCCTGGGAAACCCTAAACAGACCAGGCCAAACAATCTCTGCCCTCTTGATTACAGAAGGAGCCAAAAACTCGATTTACCGAGCAACCTTACTAGGAGGGTGCTACAACTTCTAAAAAGAAATTGACTCAGAACAGAATATCGTAGAGTTTATTTTATGAACCCGGAATATATGATTAATATACAACGAAACAAATCTTGACTGAAGATCACATCTTGTAAAATTGGTGTAAAAATATATACAATGTATTGATAATTAAACACTGGATGGACCACCTTCTGCCAGTCAAGCAAATGAAGAGCGATGACGTTCAACAGCCAATGGATATCTATAAAAAGGTTCATTGGTGAAGGCCAAGTCCTGATTTCATGTTGGGGGTTGATGTACCTTCACGGAGATCATTTCTTCATCCAGGAGAATACAAAGATAGTAGACCGAGCCCCAGTTATAGTTCCTTCATGTTCTTGCCTATGTATTGCCACCATTGGTTGGTTGTTGCCCGTGTATTGGTACGGCTGTCTCTGTATAGTCATGATTGCCCAGTTTGTTCCTCCATGTATTTCCATACCTGACCATATAGACCGTATATTACCGGTGGTTAGTTCCATGGTGCCGTCTATGTGAGTATGGGGAAAAGTCAGCACTGTTTGTTTAGTGTCGGTTCACACTATGACGATCCGACTTAGGGGGCGACTAGTGAAGTCGCCGTGCACCGCGACTTCAGCGCGACTTGTGCGGACTTCACATAATGGAAGTCAATGCAAGTCGCTCCGACTTCTGTCAAAAGTAGTGCAGGAACCTTTTTCGAGTCGCTCCTATTAGAACGGAACCTTTTTCGAGTCGCTCCTATTAGAACGGAACCTTTTTCGAGTCGCTCTTATTAGAACGGAACCTTTTTCGAGTCGCTCCTATTAGAACGGAACCTTTTTCGAGTTGCTCCTATTAGAACGGAACCTTTTTCGAGTCGCTCCTATTAGATCGGTTCCCGTAGCACAGAATGGACCGCGACTTGTCAGGCAACCAAGTCGCCTGACAAGCCGCGGTAGTGTTAACCGGCACTTAGAGGACCAAATTATTGTAATGTTGACCTATAACTATCAAACCCCACCCCTGAAAGATCCAAAATTTTGACTGAACCCCCAATTCAATGCAGCACCATTAGAGGTCATTTACACTTGCTTCGACTTTAACGCACATTCAAGCGCCTACCACTTTTTTGATGTTTTTAATGCTTCGTGATGCTTCTTTGAAGCTTTAATGAAGCTTGGCAAATGCCCAGTGTGTGCTGATTTTCTGCTATATTAAAGGGGCTCAGTAGAACCCCAGCTCAGCAGATCCTCAACTCATTAGTACCCTCATTCAGCAGATGACCAGCTCATTAGTACCCTCGTTCCGTTCAGCAGATCCCCAGCTTATTAGTACTTTCATTGAGCAGATCCCCAGCTTATTTGTATTCTCCTTCTGCAGACCCCCAGCTAATAATACTCTCGTTAAACAGATCCCCAGAAATTAGTACCCTCGTTCAGCAGATCCCCTGCTCAGTAGTACCCCTGTTCAGCACATCCCCAGCTTATTAGTACCCTCGTTCAGTATATTCCGAGCTTATTAGTACTCTTGTTCAGGAGGGGTCCCCAGCTTATTTGTACCCTCATTTTGTAGATCCCCAGCTTAAAATTATTAGTAATCCCGTTAAGCAGATCCCCAGCTTATTATTAACCATGTTCAGCAGATCCCCAGCTTATTAGCACTCTCCTTCAAAAAAACATTGATTAATAGTATCCTCATTCAGAAGATACCTGGGTTATTAGTACCCCTGTTCAGCAGATCCCCAGCTTATGAATGTTCAGCAGATACCCAGTCATTAGTACCCTCATTCAGCATAACCTCTGCTCATTAGTACCCTCATTCAGCATAACCTCTGCTCATTAGTACCCTTGTTCAGCAGATCCCCTGCTCAGTAGTATCCCTGTTCAGCAGATCCTCAATTTTTTTAGTACCCCTGTTCAGCAGATCCCCAGCTCATTAGTAGATTCCCAACCTATTGGTACTCTTGTTCAGCAGATCGCCAGCCTATTAGTACCCTTGTTCACCAGATCCCCAGCCTATTAGTACCCTTTATTCAGCAGATCCCCAGCCTATTAGTACTCTTGTTCAGCAGATCCCCAGCCTTTTAGTACTCTTGTTCACCAGATCCCCAGCCTATTAGTACTCTTGTTCAGCAGATCCCCAGCCTATTAGTACCCTTGTTCACCAGATCCCCAGCCTATTAGTACCCTTGTTCACCAGATCCCCAACCTATTAGTACCCTTGTTCAGCAGATCCCCAGCCTATTAGTACCCTTGTTCAGTAGATCCACAGCCTATTAGTACCCTTGTTCAGCAGATCCCCAGCCTATTAGTACCCTTGTTCAGCAGATCCCCAGCCTATTAGTACCCTTGTTCACCAGATCCCCGGCCTATTAGTACCCCTGTTCACTAAATACCCAGCTTATTAGTGCTTATTATTAACTTTGTTTAGCAGATTCCCTGCTCAGCAGTACCACATAGTAGTACCTCTCTCTTTCCGGTCCCCGCTGACCCTCCTGCTATAACGTTCCCACGTTGCACACCAAGTGTGCCGTCTGCTAGTTGCTCCGCTCCACTCCGGGTCCCGCTCACCTTCCTGCTGCTCCACACTGCACACCAGATGTGATGTCTGCATCAGACACTCCCAATATATATACACATGAACCGGAAGTGACTGCTGATGACATCTTTCTGGTTCTCTTCGGTGCATTCTGGGATACCTCATACCTGCAATATCTCCAAAACAAAGCAAAGCTAACTCTGAATAAAAGCCTCTCAAAAGCTTCAGGTGCTGTAAGTGAGCGTTGTCTTAGACTTCTATGGAGGCTTTAAAGCATCAAGAAAGAGACATGGGGGATCATTTTTGAAGCGAAGCAAACACAACTTGCGACCAGGACTGTAAGGTGACCATTTTATTTAGTGACAGGAGCTTTGATTGGTATTCAGACTGCTTTGTCCAAAGCCACATTTTGAAGCAAGTGTGAACGAGCCCTTAGGATTTAAGAAAGAGGGAGGATCAGAGGCTGGGTGGTGGGTAACAAAGGTTCCCAAGTTTGCTTTTATCTCTTGTTCAGGGTCTGCATATCTGATGGACCTTATATGAGAGACTCCCATAGTTCCTGTTGGATGTTTTATTTATTGTAGTGAATGGGGACACACCAGTGTGTGCGGGAAAAGATCGAGCAGTCAGATCTTACCACGGTGGTCTTCAAGAAATAGAAGAAGTCAGTAAGAGTCTCCATCTGTAACTGGAACGTACCAAGATGTACCCCTTTTACAGCCTTGGCATCAGTTGCTGTGAGTTACCTGATGCCTGATTAGATTTCCTTGGAGCGAAAAGCATTTCCCGCACTCTGAACACGAGAAAGGACGCTCGCCCGTGTGAACTCTTTGGTGTTTAAGAAGATTCCCCCTCTCGTTGAAACATTTCCCGCACTCAGTACAGGAGAAAGGCCGCTCCCCCGTGTGTCTCCTCAGGTGTTTAAGAAGGTCGGAGTTGAAAATGAAACATTTCCCGCACTCTGAGCATGAAAAGGGACGCTCGCCCGTGTGAATTCTCTGATGCCTAAGAAGGTGCTGCTGCTGAAGGAAACATTTCCCGCACGTCGAGCACTGAAACGGACGCTCGCCCGTGTGACTCCTCTTGTGTGCAAGAAGGTAATGCTTTTGAGTGAAACTTTTCCCGCACTCCGAACATGAAAAAGGACGTTCGCCTGTGTGGATTCTCTGGTGTACGAGAAGGTGTTCTTTCTTAGCGAAACACTTTCCGCACTCTGAACATGAAAAAGGACGCTCGCCCACGTGACTTTTCTGGTGTGTATGAAGGTGTTGTTGCTGAACGAAACACTTCCCACACTCCGGACACGAAAAAGGACGCTCGCCTGTGTGGCTTCTCTGGTGTATAAGAAGGTGTTCCTTCTTGTTGAAGCATTTCCCGCACTCCGAACATAAAAAAGGACGCTCTCCCGTGTGAATTTTCTGGTGTCTTAGGAGTTCTCCTTTCCTACTAAAACATTTTCCGCACTCTGAACATGAAAAAGGACGCTCGCCCGTGTGAATTCTCTGATGTATAAGAAGGTTTTGTTTTGTGGTGAAGCATTTCTCGCACTCGGAGCATGAAAAAAGACGCCCACCCGAGGGACCTCTCTGCTGTTTCGGTACTTCTCTGTTTTTACTGTTAGATTCATTACAAACTAAAGAGGACAACGAAGGCTCTACTGTGTTACCTCTGTCACATAAAGAGAACTTCACAGGATTGGATGGATTTGTCAATCTAATCGCATTGTGACATCTCAGATCGCTATGTGAAGTCGTAGTATGGGATTGATCTGAAGGTTGCTCAGGATTAGAAGGATCCATTGATCTTAGATGGACATCTGAAGTCATAGTATGGGATTTATGAGAAGATTCCTCAGGATTAGAAGGATCCATTGATCTTAGATGGACATCTGAAGTCATAGTATGGAATTTATAAGAAGGTTCCTCAGGATTAGAAGGATCCATTGATCTTAGATGGACATCTGAAGTCATAGTATGGAATTTATAAGAAGGTTCCTCAGGATTAGAAGGATCCATTGATCTTAGATGGACATCTGAAGTCATAGTATGGGATTGGTCAGGATTAGAAGGATCCATTGATCTTAGGTGGTCATCTGAAGTCATAGTATGGGATTGGTCAGGTTTTGAAGGATCCATTGATCTTAGATGGACATCTGAAGTCATAGTATGGGGTTTATCAGAAGGTTCCTCGGGATAAGAAGGATCCATTGATCTTAGGTGGTCATCTGAAGTCATAGTATGGGACTGATCAGAAGATTCCTCAGGATTAGAAGGATCCATTGACCCCTCCAGATGGTAAGGTCGGTGATCTGTGGTTGGAGTAATGGGATCTTCTCCTGGAGAACATTGTGTGATGTCATCATCTTCTGCCTTGAAAGCTGGAGATAAAATTGGATCTCCCTCCGAGGTTGTCAGAAGAAAGTGTCCATCTGTAAGAAAACAATTTAAAAAAAAAGATTAAAAATATTTTTCTAGTCTTACATTTAGGAGTCAAATATGTTGGTCCAGCACTAAGAAGTATCTCAGAGCTCCAGCATGGAACCATTACACCAAATGATGAATACAAACCAGATAAAGGATACAATACACCCAAACCACATCGAGTAACAGGATTTCTACATTGATGACCAGGAAAGAGATAAGTGTTCAGTCTGAAGGTTCGCTATTTATTATGGGACCTCCAGATTCCAATAAGCCCCCCCATTTTCGGACCCCCAAAACCACCAGGCCAGGGTTATAGGGCAGAGGCCCTAGTTCTCATCAACAAGGTGCTCTGCTTGGGGGCACCCCTCATGTTGAGGACATGTGGCCTAGTATGGTTTAGGTTCAGAAGTGGGGGGGGGGGGCATGCTCATCCACCCCTCCCCCTCCCCTGGCCAGCCAGGGTGCATGCTAGGATTATGGATCTTGTATGGATTTTTAGGATTTTTTTTTTCTTATTTGGACATTGGTGACATTGTAACTGTGAGAATAGAGATGGACCTTCCTCCACCTCATCTCTTGGAAACATGACAACATATTGAAGAACATGGGAAGGACCACTCATATGGTGTACAGTAGGTACTAAATATACATGGTCTTCAAGGATGGCTACTGACATCACTAAATAGTCGCATGTAATATTTCGATTTGTACTTTGATGACATTGTAACTGTGAGAATGGAGATGGACCTTCCTCCACCTCATCCTATGGAAACATGACAAGATACTGAAGAACATGGGAAGGACCACTCATATGGTGTACATTAGGTACCAGATATAGGAGGTCTTCGAGGATGGCTACTGACATCACTAAAGAGTGTCACATAATATTTAGATTTGTACATTGATGACATTTTAACTGTGAGAATGGAGATGGACCTTCCTCCACCTCATCTCTTGGAAACATGACAACATACTGAAGAACATGGGAAGGACCACTCCCATGGTGTACAGTAGGTACTAGATAGAAGAGGTCTTCAAGGATGGTAACTGACATCACTAAAGAGTGGCACGTAATTATTAGATTTGTACATTGTAACTGTGAGAATGGAGATGGGCCTTCCACCACCTCATCTCTTGGAACATGACAACATACTGAAGAACATGGGAAGGATCACTCATATGGTGTACAGTAGGTACTAGATATAGGTGGTCTTCAAGGATGGCTACTGACATCACTAAAGAGTGTTACGTAATATTTAGATTTGTACATTGATGACATTGTAACTGTGAGAATAGAGATGGACCTTCCTCCACCTCATCCTATGGAAACATGACAACATATTGAAGAACATGGGAAGGACCACTCATATGGTGTACAGTAGGTACTTGATATAGGTGGTCTTCAAGGATGGTCACTGACATCACTAAAGAGTGGCATGTAATTATTAGATTTGTACATTGTAACTGTGAGAATGGAGATGGGCCTTCCTCCACCTCATTCTATGAAAACATGACAACATATTGAAGAACAAGGGAAGGATCACTCATATGGTGTACAGTAGGTACTAGATATAGGTGGTCCTCATTTGCTGCCCCTAATATCAATGATTCTCATTCTCTCTCTGCTGTAGGTTTAACATTGTGTTTCTTTATCCTCTTGGAGGTGGACACACTCGATATTTGTCTTTTTTTAACTCATCTAACAAATGTCAATACATATTTTATACTTCTAGAAGTAAAATACAATGTTTCCGTATTTATTAATTACTTACTTGTGTCCATATATAGAGAAGATTCCTCCTGTTTACTTTCCTTAATCATCTCCCCCTCCTCCATAGACTGCCGATCTCCACTCACCAACTTCTCTTCTTCTTCATCTTTAACCTCAACTTTGATGTCTTTCAGCTCCTCCCCCTAAACCCCAAGATAATAGGAAAGGAATAAGAAATGACATAGAAGAATGTCCTCTCGTAGAACTATTTTCAAGTTTGTTTTCCCCAGTCCCATCTACCTGATCATTCTCCTTATAGGTGAGATCTTCCTGGGTGGAATCCCGAGAATACAGAGGACCTCTCTCCTCTATAGACTGCCGATCTCCACTCACCAACGTCTCTTCTTCATTAACCTCAACTTTGATGTCTTTCAGCTCCTTACCCTAAACCCCGAAAGATGATAGAATACTTTTATAAGTAGGAGTAAAAAATACAATGAAGAATGTCTTCTCGTTTAAACTTTTATTTTGTCCAATCCCGTCTACCTGATCATTCTCGTTATAATTGGTAGAATTCCGGGAACACAGAGGACCTCCCTTTTCCATAGACTGCCGATCTCCACTCACCAACATCTCTTCTTCCTCTTTAACCTCAACTTTGATTTCATTCATTTCTTCACTCTAAATCACAAAGATGATAGAATATATTTGAGATAAGGAACAAAATAGAATAAAAGAATGTCCTCTCGTAGTTTAAGGTCTACATGCTCAGTTCCATCTACCTGATGATGGTGGGGGGTGGTGTGACCTTCCTGCTTGGAATCCCGGGAATACAGAGGACGGGGACATCTCTCTGGTGGGTTCCCATTACTGGATCCATCTGTAGGAAACACACACACTGACTGAATACATTGTTTCTATGTGTTTATCAGATGATGGGGGATCTAGGTGGAGCCTCCATACTGCTCTCTCCTTTACAATAAAGTCTCCTCTTACCCGGTGATGTGAGGGGCGGCTGATTCTCCATCATGACGTCCTTGTAGAGATCCTTGTGTCCTTCTAAATACTCCCACTCCTCCATGGAGAAATAGACAGTGACATCCTGACACCTTATAGGAACCTGACACACACAATGATACAGTCACCATCCAGACACATCCCTTGTCTGTTACTGGATAATGTCCCAGAATTCCCAGCACCGCTCACCTCTCCTGTCAGCAGCT
Organism: Pelophylax lessonae; assembly: GCF_965119305.1. Taxonomy (NCBI): domain Eukaryota; kingdom Metazoa; phylum Chordata; class Amphibia; order Anura; family Ranidae; genus Pelophylax; species Pelophylax lessonae. The sequence continues at coordinate 264,182,805 of NC_138776.1, read as the reverse complement.
CCATCATCTTCTCGGTGACCTCTAGAATCTTCTTCACACTCTTTCTCTTGGGTTTCATTGAATGAGGCCAAGGCAGTATGATGGTTAAATGGTCACTTGACTCCACTGGAGGGCATCTCTGTAAGAAGATGTTATATTACCCTCCCAGAATCCTCCTCACCTCTCCGGTCAGGTCTGTGTTTTATTAATAAAGATAAGAGTGATGTCATGTGACCTCCCAGAATCCTCCTCACCTCTCCGGTCAGGTCTGTGTTTTATTAATAGAGATAAGAGTGATGTCATGTGACCTCCCAGAATCCCCCTCACCTCTCAGGTCAGGTCTGTGTTTTATTAATAGAGATAAGAGTGATGTCAGGTGACCTCCCAGAATCCTCCTCACCTCTCCGGTCAGGTCTGTGTTATAATAATAGAGATAAGAGTGATGTCATGTGACCTCCCAGAATCCTCCTCACCTCTCCGGTCAGGTCTGTGTTTTATTAATAGAGATAAGAGTGATGTCATGTGACCTCCCAGAATCCTCCTCACCTCTCCAGTCAGCAGGTAGATGATCTCCAGGGTGAGTTGTAGTATCTTCTCAGTCATATGACTTGAGTCCTCCTCCATCCTTATTGATGTGATCATGTGATCCATAAAAGATCTCTGTAGACAGATCATATAGTGGCTTTGTGGATCATTATAGCTCATAGACTAGTTAAGATTCCTTTTAAACCCTTTGTCTCGGGTTCCATTCACACCTGATCATTTTGGAGCTCGAAGCTCTAAACTCCAAAAAGCTCAAAAAATATAATGATGGTGGTTCACATCTCCACCTGAAGCTCTAAAAAAGTTTTGGAGCTCTTTTGTAGCTCGAATCGGCCAGATTGGTGCATTGTTAAAGCAGCTGAAAGCAGAAAAAGTGATTGTTTTCTCTATTGGCTAATACAAAAAAACGCCAAAGCTCCAAAACTTTTGGAAAACGTTGTACAAAAACGCCTAGAAAGCACAAAAACAGGACGCTCAGGGTTGAATGCAGCCTAATAGCAGAGGGAGGTTTATAACTGTGTCTTGTGTTGTGCTAATAAATGCCAAATATATCCTGTAAGAAGAGTGAGGGCGAGTGCAGGTCTGCGTCCCCGAACTCCTCACCCTGTGTGTGTTGGGGAACACGGACCCCCCACGGATGTCATATCGGGACACGGCGCATGTGTCTGTGCAGTCCCTGTGTCCCGATGGAAATCAATGGGACTTTCTACATGGGCAGCAGGTCAAAAGGATTGGACGTGCTACACCTGTCCTATCTACTTCGATTACGTTTTTCGACGTGGGTAGCACATCCATTGACCTCAAATTGTTAACATTATTTTTATTGATTTTATTAGGGCAGCAAAAAAGTTCTATTTATACCGATATCATACATCCACTTACGTGAATATATTACTCTATTTTTAGGATATATCTGTGTACATAAAAGAAAATATCCTGAGTGCGTGTCATCATCTGCTGGAGATAAAAGACGTCACAGTGACTATGGAGGAAGAGGACGAAACATGACTGGGGGGGGGGGGGTTACTGGGTGTAAATAGAAAATAATATCTTATTACCTCCTCTGCCAGTTCCAGCAATGTCTCCTCTCTACTTCCTCCCAACTCACCTTTCACCCGGAACTTCCTGTCAGTATGTGACATCACTTCCTGTCTGCACCTGACATCACTTGCGTTCCACTGACAATGCATGAGATCACCACCTTGTGTTGAATATAAATACTGCATTGCACATTACGTTCCATCGTTTTTTCCTCTGCCTCGGGGTCCATTCTTCTATTAGGGTATATCGATGATTACACACAAGATTTTACCTCACATCAAATCCAGACAATGAAGAATAAAAGAAAAAAGAAAATAAACATTTCTATGGCATTCTGAGCTATGAATTTTATAGATTACTCTTCCTCTACCGATATGCTGTGTCTAAACGGTCTCCCAACTGTCTTATTTCAGACTCCATCATCACTGTCCCCTGTTCGTCAAACTTCAGACGATCCCCCAAGCATATATATTCAATACCTCCCAACTATGTGGTATTTGTAGTGGCTTCATGTATGTAGGACAGGCCACCATGTGGGCACCACCTCCTGGGCAGCAAGGGGGAACCATTCCAAACATGCCTCCAGCCTCACTACAGTAGAGATAATTATTGTGCGAGTTGTCTCCCTATTATGGCCATTTATCGATTAACTCCAGTGGGTCTCACACCAGAAGGACAGCGTCATCTTTTCAGCTGGTGACCTCAGACTGTTCCTACCTGTCCCAGCACTAGACTTCAGAGCAGAGGTGTAACTAGTATCATCAGGGCAAGATACCATGAAGGGCCCTCTTGATGACATCTCAAGGCCCTTTCAATCAGTTCCAGGGCCCTTCCCTTTGGGCCCGGGGCCCTTCCCAGCAGCGGGACCCTTTCAGGTTTTCTGCAGCAGGTCGCCTTCCTGCTGTCTTGGCCCCCCCCCCACAGTGGCAGAATGTTTGGTCACAAGTGCGCCCCTGGTAGTTTCACCACTGACTTTACTATTACTAGGGGGCATTTTGGAGGATGTAAGGGGGACCTTTGAAAGATGTAAGGGGGCACTCTGGAGGTACTAAAATAGTACTTCCAGAGTGCTTTCTTAATTCCCCCTAACATCATTCACAGTGCCCCCTAACATCATCCACAGTACATCCTTAAATCCTCCTCCAGAGTGCTCCCCCTAAAATGCCTCCAGAGTGCCCTCTAACTTCATCCATAGTGCCCCCTTACATCCTCCTCCAAAGTGCTCCTTTAATGCCTCCAGAGTGCCCCCTAACATCATCCACAGTACTCCCCTTACATCCTCCTCCATAGTGCTCTCCTAAAATGCCTCCAGAGTGCCCCCTAACTTCATCCACAGTGCCCCCTTACATCCTCCTCCAAAGTGCTCCCTAATGCCTCCAGAGTGCCCCCTAACTTCATCCACAGTGCCCCCTTACATCCTCCTCCAAAGTGCACCCTTAATGTCTCTAGGGTGCCCCTTAACATCATCCATATTGCAACCTTACATCCTCCTCCAGAGTGCTCCCTTAATGCCTCCACAGTGCCCCCTAACATCATCCACAGTGCCCCCTTACATCCTTGTCTAAAGTGCTCCCTTAATGCCTCCACAGTGCCCCCTTACATCCTCCTCTAAAGTGCTCCATTAAATCCTCCACAGTGCCCTCTTACATCGTCCTCCAGAGTGCCCCCCTATATCCTCCTCCAGAGTACCCCATTACACCCTCCTCCAGAGTACCCCCATTACACCCTCCTCCAGAGTGCCCCATTACACCCTCCTCCAGAGTGCCCCATTACACCCTCCTCCAGGGTGCCCCATTACACCCTCCTCCAGGGTGCCCCATTACACCCTCCTCCAGAGTGCTCCATTACACCCTCCTCCAGAGTGCCCGATTACACCCTCCTCCAGAGTGCCTTATTATACTCTCCTCCAAAGTGCCCCATTACACCCTCCTCCAGAGTGCACCATTACACCCTCCTCCAGAGTGCCCGATTACACCCTCCTCCAGGGTGCCCCATTACACCCTCCTCCAGAGTGCTCCATTACACCCTCCTCCAGAGTGCCCGATTACACCCTCCTCCAGAGTGCCTTATTATACTCTCCTCCAAAGTGCCCCATTACACCCTCCTCCAGAGTGCTCCATTACACCCTCCTCCAGAGTGCCCGATTACACCCTCCTCCAGAGTGCCTTATTATACTCTCCTCCAAAGTGCCCCATTACACCATCCTCCAGAGTGCCTTATTATACCCTCCTCCAGAGTGCACCATTAAACCCTCCTCCAGAGTGCCCAATTACACATGACTTTTCTGACCCTGGTAGTTCCATCACTGCTTCAGAGACCTTTTGAGGTTAACAGTGTAGAACACGAAGGTGGAGATTTACTAAAACTGGAGCACACGGAATCTGGTGCAGCTATGCATGGCAACCAATCCGCTTCTAACTTTAACTTGTTCAACTAGGCCTTAATTAAAACCTGGAAGCTGATTGGTTACTATGCACAGCTGCACCAGATTCTGTGTGCCCAAGTTTTAGTAAATCCCCCCCAACTATCCTCCACCACTTCTCCGGCACAGTACACTTGTCTTGCTCCAACCTGTAGGCATGGAATGGGCAAGGTGATATATTTCACTTGTGGGGTCTTCTTTTCTTCTGCGGTCCAAGCCCTGCTCCTTGGAAGCTTCTGTACCACAGCGGCCCTAAGATAAGGCCTGCCGCTGAGAAGGGCATAACTTGGCAGACGCCACACTACTCTTCCCTCCATCACAGGGAACCACCACCTTTCCCATCTCGAACTTGCTTGTCATGGTCTAGCCTGCAGCTGTTTGTGAAATTTTCAATCCTTGCTGCAGTGGTTCTGCTAGATCCGTGACTCCATTCCCATGTGCTGCTGGCTTCTGCGTTGCCTGCTCTAGTGTGGATTTATATCCCTTTCCCTTCTGTCACTTCCAGAACCACCTCCCAGTCTGCTTCCCTATATATAGACATGCTCAGTGCACCCCGGGTTGACTGAGCAACTATCCAATTTCTCTGAGGTCCTCCTGGTTTATCCTTGTATAACATGTATTCTGTGCCTGACTATACATGCACACGCAGCTAACGTGTAAGGTAAAGTCTACAGGCTTAGGAAGATCAGTTTGTAAATGGATAAAAAAAAAACTGGCTAAAAGACCGAATTCAGAGAGTAGTGGTTAATGATTCTTACTCTGAATGGTCTAAGGTTAGCAGGTTCAGTGTTATTAATGGGGTACCCCAAGGTTCAGTGTTATTAGTGGGGTACCTCAAGGTACAGTGTTATTAGTGGGGTATCCCAAGGTTCAGTGTTAATAGTGGGGTATCCCAAGGTTCAGTGTTATTAGTGGGGTACCCCAAGGTTCAGAGTTATTAATGGGATACCCCAAGGTACAGTGTTATTAGTGGGGTATCCCAAGGTTCAGTGTTAATAGTGGGGTATCCCAAGGTTCAGTGTTATTAGTGGGGTACCCCAAGGTTCAGTGTTATTAATGGGGTACCCCAAGGTTCAGTGTTAATAGTGGGGTATCCCAAGGTTCAGTGTTATTAGTGGGGTACCCCAAGGTTCAGTGTTATTAATGGGGTACCCCAAGGTTCAGTGTTAATAGTGGGGTATCACAAGGTTCAGTGTTATTAGTGGGGTACCCCAAGGTTCAGTGTTATTAGTGGGATATCCCAAGGTTCAGTATTATTAGTGGGGTATCCCAAGGTTCAGTGTTATTAGTGGGGTACCGCAAGGTTCAGTGTTATTAATGGGGTACCCCAAGGTTCAGTGTTAATAGTGGGGTATCCCAAGGTTCAGTGTTATTAGTGGGGTACCCCAAGGTTCAGTATTATTAGTGGGGTGTCCCAAGGTTCAGTGTTATTAGTGGGATATCCCAAGGTTCAGTGTTATTAGTGGGGTACCGCAAGGTTCAGTGTTATTAATGGGGTACCCCAAGGTTCAGTGTTATTAGTGGGGTACCCCAAGGTTCAGTGTTATTAGTGGGATATCCCAAGGTTCAGTATTATTAGTGGGGTATCCCAAGGTTCAGTGTTATTAGTGGGATATCCCAAGGTTCAGTATTATTAGTGGGGTGTCCCAAGGTTCAGTGTTATTAGTGGGATATCCCAAGGTTCAGTGTTATTAGTGGGGTACCGCAAGGTTCAGTGTTATTAATGGGGTACCCCAAGGTTCAGTGTTATTAGTGGGTTATCCCAAGGTTCAGTGTTATTAGTGGGGTGTCCCAAGGTTCAGTGTTATTAGTGGGGTACCCCAAGGTTCAGAGTTATTAATGGGATACCCCAAGGTACAGTGTTATTAGTGGGGTATCCCAAGGTTCAGTGTTAATAGTGGGGTATCCCAAGGTTCAGTGTTATTAGTGGGGTACCCCAAGGTTCAGTGTTATTAATGGGGTACCCCAAGGTTCAGTGTTGATAGTGGGGTATCCCAAGGTTCAGTGTTATTAGTGGGGTACCCCAAGGTTCAGTGTTATTAATGGGGTACCCCAAGGTTCAGTGTTATTAGTGGGGTATCCCAAGGTTCAGTGTTATTAATGGGGTACCCCAAGGTTCAGTGTTATTAGTGGGGTACCACAAGGTTCAGTGTTATTAATGGGGTACCCCAAGGTTCAGTGTTATTAGTGGGATAACCCAAGGTTCAGTGTTAATAGTGGGGTACCCCAAGGTTCAGTGTTATTAGTGGGGTACCGCAAGGTTCAGTGTTATTAATGGGGTACCCCAAGGTTCAGTGTTATTAGTGGGATAACCCAAGGTACAGTGTTATTAGTGGGGTACCCCAAGGTTCAGTGTTATTAGTGGGGTATCCCAAGGTACAGTGTTAATAGTGGGGTATCCCAAGGTTCAGTGTTATTAGTGGGGTATCCCAAGGTTCAGTGTTAATAGTGGGGTATCCCAAGGTACAGTGTTATTAGTGGGGTATCCCAAGGTTCAGTGTTAATAGTGGGGTATCCCAAGGTTTATTGTTATTAGTGGGGTATCCCAAGGTTCAGTGTTATTAGTGGGGTACCCCAAGGTACAGTGTTATTAGTGGGGTATCCCAAGGTACAGTGTTATTAGTGGGGTACCCCAAGGTTCAGTGTTATTAGTGGGGTACCCCAAGGTTCAGTGTTAATAGTGGGGTATCCCAAGGTTCAGTGTTATTAATGGGGTACCCCAAGGTTCAGTGTTATTAATGGGGTACCCCAAGGTTCAGTGTTAATAGTGGGGTATCCCAAGGTTCAGTGTTATTAGTGGGGTACCCCAAGGTTCAGAGTTATTAATGGGATACCCCAAGGTACAGTGTTATTAGTGGGGTATCCCAAGGTTCAGTGTTATTAGTGGGGTACCCCAAGGTTCAGAGTTATTAATGGGATACCCCAAGGTACAGTGTTATTAGTGGGGTATCCCAAGGTTCAGTGTTAATAGTGGGGTATCCCAAGGTTCAGTGTTATTAGTGGGGTACCCCAAGGTTCAGTGTTGTTAATGGGGTACCCCAAGGTTCAGTGTTAATAGTGGGGTATCCCAAGGTTCAGTGTTATTAGTGGGGTACCCCAAGGTTCAGTGTTATTAATGGGGTACCCCAAGGTTCAGTGTTAATAGTGGGGTATCCCAAGGTTCAGTGTTATTAATGGGGTACCCCAAGGTTCAGTGTTATTAGTGGGGTACCGCAAGGTTCAGTGTTATTAATGGGGTACCCCAAGGTTCAGTGTTATTAGTGGGATAACCCAAGGTTCAGTGTTAATAGTGGGGTACCCCAAGGTTCAGTGTTATTAGTGGGGTATCCCAAGGTACAGTGTTATTAGTGGGGTACCCCAAGGTTCAGTGTTATTAGTGGGGTACCCCAAGGTACAGTGTTAATAGTGGGGTATCCCAAGGTTCAGTGTTATTAGTGGGGTATCCCAAGGTTCAGTGTTAATAGTGGGGTATCCCAAGGTACAGTGTTATTAGTGGGGTATCCCAAGGTTCAGTGTTAATAGTGGGGTATCCCAAGGTTTATTGTTATTAGTGGGGTATCCCAAGGTTCAGTGTTATTAGTGGGGTATCCCAAGGTTCAGTGTTAATAGTGGGGTACCCCAAGGTACAGTGTTATTAGTGGGGTATCCCAAGGTTCATTGTTATTAGTGGGGTACCCCAAGGTTCAGTGTTGGGACCCTTACTTTGTAATACGTTTATAGAAAATATCGGGTCTTGGATTTCAGTCTTGCAGATGACACCAAGCTTTGCAGAGGAATGACGTTCTTACAGGATGTCTCCAACTTACAAGCTGACCTCAATGCACGGTTTCATCGGGCAACTATGTGGCAAATGAGGTTCAATGTTGATAAATGTAAAGTTATGCACTTGGGGGCTACTAATATGCAAGCATCATACATACTAGGTGGAGTAGAACTGGGGGAATCCATAGTGGAGAAGGATCTGGGGGAATCCATAGTGGAGAAGGATCTGGGGGAATCCATAGTGGAGAAGGATCTGGGGGAATCCATAGTGGAGAAGGATCTGGGGGAATCCATAGCGGAAAAGGTTCTGGGGGAATCCATAGTGGAGAATGATCTGGGGGAATCCATAGTGGAGAAGGATCTGGGGGAATCTATAGTGGAGAAGGATCTGGGGGAATCCATAGTGGAGAAGGATCTGGGGGAATCCATAGTGGAGAAGGATATGGGGGAATCCATTGTGGAGAAGGATATGGGGGAATCCATAGTGGAGAAGGATCTGGGGGAATCCATAGCGGGGAAGGATCTGAGGGAATCCATAGTGGAAAAGCATATGGGGGAATCCATAGTGGAGAAGGATCTGGGTGCTCTGGTAGATCCTAAGCTTAATAATAGCATGCAAGGCCAAGCTGCTGTTTCCAAAGCAAGTAAAGTCCTTTCTTGTATTAGGACAGGTATGGACCCCAGAGAGAGAGATATCATTTTGCCCCTGTACAAATCATTAGTAAGACCTCATCTGGAATATGCAGTTCAGTTTTGGGCTCCAGTTCTCAAAAAGGATATCGGGGAACTGGAGAAAGTGCAGAGAAGGGCAACCAAACTGATAAGAGGCATGGAGGAGCTCAGCTATAACGAAAGATTAGAGGAACTGAATTTATTCTCTCTTGAAAAGAGGAGATTAAGGGGCGATATGATCACCATGTATAAATACATAAGGGGGGGATATGATCTCCATGTATAAATACATAAGGGGGGATATGATCTCCATGTATAATACATAAGGGGGTGATATGATCTCCATGTATAAATACATAAGGGGGGATATGATCTCCATGTATAAATACATAAGGGGGATATGATCTCCATGTATAAATATATAGGGGGGGATATGATCTCCATGTATAAATACATAAGGGGGGATATGATCTCCATGTATAAATACATAAGGGGGGGATATGATCTCCATGTATAAATACATAAGAGGGTGATATGATCTCCATGTATAAATACATAAGGGGGGATATGATCACCATGTATAAATACATAAGGGGGGTATGATCTCCATGTATAAATATATAGGGGGGGATATGATCTCCATGTATAAATACATAAGAGGGGATATGATCACCATGTATAAATACATAAGGGGGATATGATCTCCATGTATAAATATATAGGGGGGGGGGATATGATCTCCATGTATAAATACATAAGGGGGGGATATGATCTCCATGTATAAATACATAAGGGGGGTATGATCTCCATGTATAAATACATAAGGGGATGATATGATCTCCATGTAAAAATACATAAGGGGGGATATGATCTCCATGTATAAATACATAAGGGGGGATATGATCACCATGTATAAATACATAAGGGGGGGATATGATCTCCATGTGTAAATACATAAGGGGGATATGATCTCCATGCATAAATACATAAGGGGGGATATGATCTCCATGTATAAATACATAAGGGGATGATATGATCTCCATGTAAAAATACATAAGGGGGGATATGATCACCATGTATAAATACATAAGGGGGGGATATGATCTCCATGTGTAAATACATAAGGGGGATATGATCACCATGTATAAATACATAAGGGGGGGATATGATCTCCATGCATAAATACATAAGGGGGGATATGATCAACATGTATAAATACATAAGGGGGATATGATCTCCATGCATAAATACATAAGGGGGGATATGATCAACATGTATAAATACATAAGGGGGATATGATCTCCATGTATAAATACATACTGGGGGATATGATCTCCATGTATAAATACATAAGGGGGGATATGATCTCCATGTATAAATACATAAGAGGGTGATATGATCTCCATGTATAAATACATACTGGGGGATATGATCTCCATGTATAAATACATAAGGGGGGGGGGGATATGATCACCATGTATAAATACATAAGGGGGGATATGATCTCCATGTATAAATATATAGGGGGGATATGATCTCCATGTATAAATACATAAGGGGGGGATATGATCTCCATGTATAAATACATAAGGGGGGATATGATCACCATGTATAAATACATAAGGGGGGATATGATCTCCATGTATAAATATATAGGGGGGGATATGATCTCCATGTATAAATACATAAGGGGGGATATGATCTCCATGTATAAATACATAAGGGGGGATATGATCACCATGTATAAATACATAAGGGGGGATATGATACCCATGTATAAATACATAATGGGGGATATGATCTCCATGTATAAATACATAAGGGGGGATATGATCTCCATGTATAAATACATAAGAGGGTGATATGATCTCCATGTATAAATACATAAGGGGGGATATGATCACCATGTATAAATACATAAGGGGGGATATGATCTCCATGTATAAATATATAGGGGGGGATATGATCTCCATGTATAAATACATAAGGGGGGGGGATATGATCTCCATGTATAAATACATAAGGGGGGATATGATCACCATGTATAAATACATAAGGGGGGATATGATACCCATGTATAAATACATAATGGGGGATATGATCTCCATGTATAAATACATAAGGGGGATATGATCTCCATGTATAAATACATAAGGGGGATATGATCTCCATGTATAAATACATAAGGGGGATATGATCTCCATGTATAAATACATAAGGGGATATGATCTCCATGTATAAATACATAAGGGGGGATATGATCTCCATGTATAAATACATAAGGGGGATATGATCTCCATGTATAAATACATAAGGGGGGATATGATCTCCATGTATAAATACATAAGGGGGGATATGATCTCCATGTATAAATACATAAGGGGGGATATGATCTCCATGTATAAATACTGTACATAAGGGGTCCATACAGTGAACTTGGTGTTGAGTTATTTACTTTAAGGTCATCACAAAGGACAAGGGGGCACTCTTTACGTTTAGATGAAAAGAGGTTTCGTCTCCAAATACAGAAAGGTTTTTTCACCATAAGAGCTGTGAAAATATGGAATGGACTCCCTCCAGGGGTCATTTCGGCCAGCTCAGTAGATTGCTTTAGAAAAGGCCTGGATTCTTTCCTTGGTACACATAATATAACTGGGTACTAACATTTATAGGTAAAGTTGATCCAGTGGATATCCGATTGCCTCTCGGGGGATCAGGAAGGAATTTTTTGCCCTGCTGTAGCAAATTGGATCGTGCTTTGCTGGGGTTTTTTTTGCCTTCCTCTGGAGCACCTGTGGGTGTAAGATTGTGTATATGGGATTGTATGGTTGTGTGTTCTTTTTTTATTGGTTGAGCTATCACAGGTGTCAAACTGCCGGCCCTCCAGCTATTGCTGAGCTACAAGTCCCATGAGGCATTACAACAATGACTCCCACAGGCAGAGTCATGAAGGGACTTGTAGTTCCGCAACACCTGGAGGGCCACCAGTTTGACACCCCTGAGCTAGATGGACTTGTGTCTTGGTTTATCCTATGTATACCGACCCCAGCTTTGTCTACTATTTCCGCTTGCCTGCTGCCCTGACTTTGGCCCGTTTTCCAGTTCCTCTTCTGACTCCTGCCATCTGTAGGCTGCACAGATGAGTGGTCTCCGCATTGTCAGCTGGGCGTACCTGGGGCCGCGACCTGGATACAGTTTGCTGACAGTCCCCACCATCATGGCCCTGGCAAAGAAGCAGGCTGGGGCTTAGGCTCAGCCTCCTGTTGAACCCCAAGCTTTCTACAAGGGCTCAATGCCATAGGAACCTGACATGGGTGCTCTTCCTTCTATATACCAATCTTATTCACTTCCACTTTATTCCCCTTTTATATACACTGTAAAGGCACACTTGGGCTCATCTTCCTCAAGTGACCAGACTCTGCAGAACAAATCTGTTTATTGAAGACCATATCTTGTCATGTTATACAATACATTTACACAGTCCAGTATCAGAGTAACCTTTGCGTCATAAACATATCACAACAGATAACTTCACTGTAACGTTCACATGGTAGAGGTAGTATAGACACTTGAGAATAGGGCTTAAGCGGTAACAGTAGTAACAACTGCAACAATGGTATGCATCCCTTCAGCTTAAACCAGGGTTTTTCAACCAGGGTTCCTCCAGAGGTGGCTAGGGGTTCCTTGAGCAATTTCTGCCTCTCAGATAAGTTCCCACTGGCACCATTGATCCTTTTATCTATCTGTAAGGGGGTTGTAGCGGAGTAGCAGTATGATCCACGATATCTCCACTGGTAGTCAGGCACAGCATACAATGATCCTGGTAGCGTATATAATATTCCCAACCCTCCAATAACCAGACGACACTTAGCTTGGAGGTCAAAACTAGAATGCTTTGTTTATTGAAAACACCAGGGATCTACACTCTGCCAAAACCCCTCCCTCTTCGAGTCATTCCACACACAAAGCTGAACATCCTATAATAACCTTACTCTGCCAGACAGAAACAATAGGACAATAGAAGGCAGGTATTTAACAATAACAAACCCCCACCCATCTCCTGAGGTACACTGCTCAGACATATGATAGTCCCAAGTGAAAGAGTTCTCACTCTCTCCACATAAACCACACTCCAAACACTTGGTTCTCAAAGGTATACACATGCAATAAACATAATGCATACACGAAGGACAATATACAGTGGCTGTGTTTGCCACAGGGGTCAATTCTTCTCAATGACCACAAGTGGTCCTCAACCAGGGTTCCATGGAATTCTAGGGTTCCTCCAGAGGTTGCTAGAAGTTCCTTGAGCAATAAGCAATTTCTGCCTCTCAGATAAGTTCCAACTGACACCATTGATCTTTTTAGCTTTCTGTAAGGGGCAATTCTTCTCAAGGGCTAAAAGTGTGAGGAGCATTCTTCCTCAACCAGGGTTCCATAGAACCCTAGGGTTCCTCCCAGGGCCCAAGGGGGATGGCTCGTACACTTTTAGGGGGCCAGGGGTCAGCTCCAGCAGTATAAGGCACTTTGGCAGTCAGCCGATAGCCCGCCAAAAAAGAACAAACCTCACACGGCCACAGAGAAGCACACAAGCCACCAAAGCTGGGACACTGATTCCTCCTCCCCTTGTTCTCCCCCCTGCAGCTGAGTGATTGGGCACTCGCTCCGGCTCCTACCCTGAGGAAGGGCCTGCTGTTCGGACAGCAATGTGATTAGGCGAGACTCGTAGAGGGGGTGTTGCCAGCCTCAGAAGTGGCCGCTTTCTCTGGTGCATGCAAACTCGAGAGAGCAACTTGGAGGGTAAGTGTGCAGCACACTGTTGTAGCCTCAGCCTGTGTGTGGACTGTTCTAATCTGCCCAGATCTTACACCATACACCCTGACATGATGGAGTTACATTGTAAAGATAGATGAGGATGATTCTGGAGGGGGAGGAGAGTTACATTGTGGACAGCCTTTCCACAATGTAACTCTCATCCTCATCCCCACCTCCAAGTGTAGTCATTCCTCGACTACACTTCTGCTTAATCCCAACCTGCAATCATTCGTTACCGAACTTTAGCTTGTTTCTTGACTACGCTTCTGTTTGATCCCAACCTGCAACCGCTTATTACTGACCTTTCTCTTGCTCCTTGACTACGCTTCTGTTTGATCCCAACCTGCAACCGTTTGTTACTGACCTTTTGCTTGCTCCTTGACTACGCTTCTGTTTGATCCCAACCTGCAACCGTTTGTTACTGAACTTTTGCTTGCTCCTTGACTATACTCCAGCTTGATTTTAGCCTGCGACCACTCATTACCAACCTTTGGCTTGTTCCTAGACTACATTTCTGCTTAATCCCAACCTGCAACCACTCGTTACCCACCTTTAGCTTGTTCCTTGATTACGCTTCTGCTTGATCCCAACCTGCAACTGCTTGCTCCTGACCTTTGGCTTGTTCCTCGACTACGCTTCTGCTTGATCCCAACCTGCAACTGCTTGTTACTGACCATTAGCTTCTTCCTAAGCTTGTTCCCAACTTGCAACCACTTGTTACTGACCTTTGGCTTGATCTTTGACTACGCTTCAGCTTGATCCCAACCTGCGACCACTCATTACTGACCTTTGGCTTGTTCCTTGACTATGCTTCTGCTTAATCCCAACCGGCGACCACTTGTTATTGACCTTTGGCCTGTTTACTGACTAGGTTTCTGCTTGATCCCTACCTGCTATATCTTCTTCTGGACCCCGGCTTGCTCACCTCCTAGTGGGGCGATCCTGAGGATGGCAACCTGGTACTAACATGCAGCAAGACCCATTGCCACCATCAGGAGCTCTGGTGAATACCAGTTAGTACTTAGAATATACACCTCGGGTGAACCCGCATCATCCACCAGGGGGATTTGCTTGTATACCTATCCTGCTGGTCCGTGGGAGTCTCTCTACTGCTCTAGCTACTGGTCTCCGAGCCTGATCCAGGACCGTGACAATGGGGCACCATTTGGGTCTATTCTCCTAGTAAAGAGGATGATCAAAGGCTTGGAGAGATAACAAAAGTCCCCTTGGTTCGCCTTTATCAATTGAGTTCAAGGTTTGTATACCTGCTAGACCTACTATGAGGGACTCCCATTCTTTGTGTTGAATTTTTAATGGATTATGAAGAATGGAAAAAACAGAATGGGGACATCCCAATAAGAGCAGGACAAAAGAACTCAGATCTCACCACAGGGGTCTACAAGAAGAAGTAGAAAATAGGACAGACTCCACCTGTAACTGAAGTGGCACTTTTGCCAGGATGTATACTGTAGTTGATCTATAGTATGTATTGAACTGTTCCACCTGTTAAATGCCAACGTACAGTTTTCAGCTAGAGTTGGGCAAACAGTTATAGTCGAAAAAAAGTGCGGGCCGAACATCGCCTGTTCAGCGTACACCCAAATTTTTAGGGCGCTCGGCGGGATGAGCGACCCACTAGTATAGATTGGGGGGAGGGACACAAACGTAACATTTTGTATTGCCAGTAATTTAGATGTCATTTTTTTCCCCTTATAAATGTCAGTTTTGCTGCAGCAGGTTCTATACATGGTACAGATGCACCACTTTACAGACTAAGGGGACCTAGGCACTATATTTAAAGGATTTTTTCATTTTTATTGTTCAGCTTTAAGCATCATTAAATGCTAAATCATTCACATAGGGGAAGGGGTGGAATCTGAGGGCCTCCTTGTTATAGAGGGCTTCCAGATTCCGATAAGCCCCCCCCCCACTCGCAGAACCGGACAACCCTGCCCATGTTTGGGGCATGTGGCCTGGTATAGTTCAGGAGGAGGAGGCGCTTGCTCACCCCCCCCCCTTTTCCTGACCTGCCAGGCTGCATGCCGGGTAAGGGTCTGGTATGGATTTGGGGGGGGGGGGGTCCACGCCGGTTTCCTTTTAATTTTGGCATTGGGATCCCCTTAACCTGACGGGCCTGGTATGGACTGAAGGGGGGGGGGGGAAGTTTTTTAATAGCCGGGTGCTGACAATTGCAACCTCGAATCATTTTAAATGTGATTTGACTCTTTTTTTTTTCTTTAGAAATGTAATTTTTGCTGCAGCATGTTCTATGCATGGTACAGATACACCACTTTACAGGCACATTAAGGGGACCCCCCAGGCATTATATTTAAATGAATTTTTATTGTTGCACTTAAAGCATCTTTAAAACCACAAAATTATCTTTTTTTTTTAATATTTTTGCATTGATACATGTCCCCCCAGGGCAGTACTTGGACCACCCATACCCTTTTTATGGCCAATAGCTTTCCTATAAGCTTTCAAAATGGGGACTTTTCATTTTTCAAGTTCGAGTCCCATAGACTTTAATAGGGTTTGTGGTTCAGGTCTGAACTTTTTGCGATGTTCGAGAGTTCCGGTGCCATCCGAACCGGGGGGTATTCGGCCCAACTCCTCATCTCCGCAGCATCATTTGGTGTAAATCCTCTGATATCTGGTTAGATTTCCTTAGTGTTTAAAGCATTTCCCGCACTTTGAGCATAAGAAAGGACACTCGCCTAAGTGAAGTTTCTGGTGCTTAAGAAGGTTTCCTGCACTCTGTACACAAGAAAGGGACCTTCCCTGTGTGACATCCCTGGTGTATAACACCTCCGAACATAAAAAAGGACATTCGCCGATGTGAATTCTCTGGTGCGTAAAAAGGTGTTGTTGCTGAATGAAACACATGTCCTGCACTCCAAACAATGTGCATCATTTGGTGTGGATTCTTTGATGTCTGATTACATTTCCTTGGTTTGTATAGCATTTCCCACACTCCGAACATGAGAAAGGACGCTCGCCTAAATGAAGTTTCTGGTGTTTGAGAAGGTTTCCTCTCTCAGTAAAACATTTCCCGCACTCGGCACATGAAAAAGGGCGCTCCCCCGTGTGGCTCCTCTGGTGTCTACGAAGGCTTATTTTCCAAGTGAAACATTTCCCGCACTCCGAACATGAAAAAGGACGCTCGCCGGTGTGAATTCTCTGGTGCGTCTGAAGGTGTTGTTGCTGAATAAAACATTTCCCGCACTCCGAACACGAAAAAGGGCGCTCGCCCGTGTGACTCCTCTGATGTTTAAGAAGGTGTTCTTTCTTCGTGAAACATTTCCCGCACTCTGAACACGGAAAAGGACGCTCGCCCGTGTGAATTCTCAAATGTATGAGGAGATTTTGTTTGGTAGCGAAACATTTCCCACACTCCGAACAGGAAAAAGAACGCTCGTCTGAGGGAGCTCTCTGTTGTTTGCGTCGGGCTTTGCTTTTACTGCGGGACTTTTTACAAAAAGAACGCTCTCCTGGCTGACCTCCGTCATATAAAAAAGACTCCATGGGATTGGATGGAGGTGTTGCTTGATCGGGACTGTGAGATCGCTGATGGCTATACGAAGTCATAGTATGGAAATAGTCAGAAGATTCCTCAGGATTAGAAGGATCCATTGATCTCTGATGGCTATACGAAGTCATAGTATGGAAATAGTCAGAAGGTTCCTCGGAATTAGAAGGATCCATTGATCTCTGATGGATATATGAAGTCATAGTATGGAAATGGTCAGAAGGTTCCTCGGGATTAGAAGTATTAATTGAACTTAGATGGACATATGAAGTCATAGTATGGAAATGGTCAGAAGGTTCCTCGGGATTAGAGGGATCCATTGATCTCTGATGGCTATATGAAGTCATAGTATGGAAATGGTCAGAAGGTTCCTCAGGATTAGAAGGATCCATTGATCTCTGATGGCTATATGAAGTCATAGTATGGAAATGGTCAGAAGGTTCCTCAGGATTAGAAGTATTAACTGATCTTAGATGGACATCTGAGGTCATAGTATAGGACTTATCAGAAGGTTCCTCAGGGTTAGAAGGATTCATTGACCCCTCCAGATGGTAAGGTCTGTGATCTGTGGTTGGAGTAATGGGATTTTCTCCTGGAGAACATTGTGTGATGTCATCATCTTCTGCCTTGAAATCTGGAGATAAAATTGGATCTCCTCCCGAGGTATTCACAACAAAGCGTCCATCTGTAAGAAAACAATTTTTAAATAAAAATATAAAAAAAAATTGCTACAAATTTTTGGTAAAAAAAATCTGAATAAGCGTATATTGATTGGTTTACGCAAACATTATGGCGTCTACAAACTCTGGGCTATATACTGTGTAGCAGAGCGTCCCAAAGAGAGCCAGGAAAAGTCCTGTTCGGGGTTTATACATCACCCAGGCATCTCTCGTATACCTTTAGGGATCTCTGATCCATGATCCAGTTCGGATCTTGGCCCTCTTCACCAGGCCAATTTAAACTCACCTGAGACAAACAGCAGGGCTCTCTCAGCCTGGGAAATTAGACAACGTTTGTCTAGGAGAGCAGAAGGTTGGTAACACTGTCAGTGTGTGTCTTTGGAAGCTGACAAGCTGTAGGCTTGCTCAGTCTGTGTTAGTTAGGGACTGCATTGTGTGTAGTAAGCGCCGTGACACGGCTAGGCTTTTGTTTATTATTATTATTCCTGCTTGTTTTCCTTAAAGCACCGTACAGCACCTGTATATAAACTTGTATATAGCACCAATAAACACCGCACTGTTTGTCACTACCTCACTGGATTTGGTATCTGTGCCTGAAAGACTGCTCATCCCAGGGATCTTTGCACCTGCTACCTGTTCCCCAGCTTACAACTGGAATTTTATTTTTCTCTACACTAGTAATGGTGGTGGTCAGCGACTCATACAGTAGCAGGATTTTTTGTACACGTATACATGTATATACACACTATATTACCATAAGTATTGGGACGCCTGCCTTTACACACACATGAACTTTAATGGCATCCCAGTCTTAGTCTGTAGGGTTCAATATTGAGTTGGCCCACCCTTTGCAGCTATAACAGCTTCAACTCTTCTGGGAAGGCCGTCCACAAGGTTTAGGAGTGTGTCTATGGAAATGTTTGACCATTCTTCCAGAAGGAGATCAGGCACTTATGTTGGAGAGAAGGCCTGGCTTGCAGTCTCCGCTCTAATTCATCCCAAAGGTGTTCTATCAGGTTCCGGTCAGGCCAGTCAAGTTCCTCCACCCCAAACTCGCTCATCCATGCCTTTATGGACCTTGCTTTGTGCACTGGTCCAAATCATTTGGTGGAGGGGGGATTATGGTGTGGGGTTCTTTTTCAGGGGTTGGGCTTGGCCCCTTAGTTCCACTGAAGGGAACTCTTAAGGCCTCAGCATACCAAGACATTTTGGACAATTTCGTGCTCTCAACTTTGTGGGAAGAGTTTGGGGATGGCCCCTTCCTGTTCCAACATGACTGCACACCAGTGTACAAAGCAAGGTCCATAAAGACATGGATAAGCAATATTGGGTTGGAGGAACTTGACTGGTCCTAACCTCAACCGCTCAATTCTCCACCCCAAACTCATTCATTCATGTCTTTATGGACCTTGCTTTGGGCACTGGTCCAAATCATTAGGTGGGGGGGATTATGGTCAGATCCGATCCCGTGATGTGCACGAGTGTAGTGGCTCCAGCCGCTGTCTCTCTCCTCATTGGACAGATTGATAGCAGCAGGAGCCATTGGCCTAAAAATGTGCCCCCATGAAAAGCAGCTTTCCGCTTTGGGCAATGTGTTAGGATCTATACTGGTATGGACTAGGTAATGTGTTAGGATCTATACTGGTATGGACTGGAAAATGCATTAGGGTCTATACTGGTATGGACTGGGTAATGTGTTAGGATCTATACTGGTATATACTGGGTAATGAGTTAGGATCTATAGTGGTATGGACTGGGTAATGTGTTAGGATCTATACTGGTATGGACTGGGTAATGTGTTAGGATCTATACTGGTATGGACTGGGTAATGTGTTAGGATTTATACTGGTATGGACTGGGTAAGGTGTTAGGATCTATACTGGTATGGACTGGGTAATGTGTTAGGATCTATACTGGTATAGTCTGGATAATGTGTTAGGATCTATACTGGTATGGACTGGGTAATATGTTAGGATCCATACTGGTATGGACTGGGTAATATATTAGGATCTATACTGGTATGGACTGGGTAATGTGTTAGGAAGGAAAGGATGCCACATAGTTTGATGGAAATTAAAATTATCACCCTACAGAGGGCTGAACTCAAAGACATCCCGAAAATCAAAGTGAAAAAATGATGCAGCAGGCGAGTCCATTTTGGTGAAATGTCATTGCAGTGACTCAGAATGGTCCTCAGTAGTGTGTATGGCCCCCATGTCCTTGTATGCATGTCTGACAATGTCGGACATGCTCCTAATGAGACGACGGATGGTGTCCTGGGGTATTTCCTCCCAGATCTGGACCAGGGCATCACTGAGCTCCTGAACAGACTGAGGTGCAACCTGGCGCCATTGGATGGTCTGAAACAGAATGTCCCAGAGGTGTTCTATTGGATTCAGGTCAGAAGAGAGTGGGGGCCATTCAATGGTATCAATTCCTCCATCCTCCAGGAACTGGCGGCATACTCTGGCCCCATGAGGCCGGGCATTGTGCTGCACCAGGAGAAACCCAGGACCCACTGCACCAGCATAGGGTCTGACAATGGGTCCAAGGATTTCATCCCAATACCTAATGGCAGTCAGGGTGCCATTGTCTAGCCTGTAGAGGTCTGTGCGTCCCTCCATGGAGACGCCTCCCCAGACCATCACTGACCCACCACCAAACCAGTCATGCTGAACGATGTTACAGGCAGCATAATGTTCTCCACGGCTTCTCCAGACCCTTTCACGTCTGTCACATGTGCTCAGGGTGACCCTGCTCTCATCTGTGAAAAGCACAGGGTGCCGGTGGTGGAGCTGCCAATTCTGGTGTTCAACGGCAAATGCCAATCGAGCTCCACGGTGCCGGGCAGTGAGCACAGAGCCCACTAGAGGACGTCGGGCCCTCAGGCCACCCTCATGAAGTCTGTTTCTGACTGATTGGTCAGGGACATTCACACCAGTGTCCTGCTGGAGGTCATTTTGTAGGGCTCTGGCAGTGCTCATCCTGTTCCTCCTTGCACAAAGGAGAAGATACCGGTCCTGCTGATGGGTTAAGGACCTTCTACGGTCCTGTCCAGCTCTCCTAGAGTAACTGCCTGTCTCCTGGAATCTCCTCCATGCTCCTGAGACTGTGCTGGGAGACACAGCAAACCTTCTGGCAATGACACCCATTGATGTGCCATCCTGGAGGAGTTGGACTGCCTGTGCAACCTCTATAGGGTCCAGGTATGGCCTCATGCTACCAGTAGTGACACTGACCCCAGCCAAATGCAAAACTAGTGACAAACACTCAGAAAAGATGAGTAGGGAAAATGTCAGTGGCCTCCACCTGTAAAACCATTCCTGTTTTGGGGGTTGTCTCATTGTTGCCCATCTAGTGCACCTGTTGGTAACAACCCCCTCTGCTACTTCACTGACCAGATGAATATCCCAGGAGTTTCCCTGACCTGATGCTATACTCTGATTATAAAGTGTTGAGCAGTGTATATGAGTGTGGAAAACTCTTGGTAATTTTTCTTGTCTTCTGACAGACGGACTCTGTGGTGGGAATAGAAGGACATCGGAGGAAGATGTGACTACAGAAGATAATGACATGGCATCTTCTCCAGAAGTAAATCCCGTTCCTCATAATTGATGCTATACTCTGATTAAAAAGTTAATTTTTTTTGAGCAGTTTATGCTCACTAATATCTGCCTTCTTCTGGATCTCCTGTAGGCTTAGGCGTGGCCTTCAGTATTTCTCTTCAGGATGAACGCGCTT